>NC_092832.1:28130441-28131502 GCF_039878825.1 Excalfactoria chinensis | reverse complement strand
CACCCCACCCACCACCCACCCCCCCACCAACCACCACCACCACCCCACACCCACACCCACCCACCCCACCCCCACCACACCCCACCCACCACCCCACCACCACCCCACCACCCCCACCACCCACACCACACCCACCCACCACCACCCACCCCACCCACCACACCACCCCACCACCACCCACCCCACACACCCACCACCCCCACCCCCACCACCACCACCACCCCACCACCACCCACCCCACCCACCACCCACCACCACCACCCACCACCCCCACACCCCCACCCCCACCACCCCACCACCCACCCACCCACCAACCACCCCCCACACACCACCCCCACCCACCCACCACCCCACCCCACCACCACCCACCACCACCACCCCACACCACCCACCCACCCACCCCCACCCCACCACCACCCACACCCCACCACCCCCACCACCCCACCCACCACACCCCACCCACCCACCCACCCCCCACCACCACCCACCCCCCACCACCCCCACCCCCACACCACCCCACCCCACCCACCCACCACCCACCCCACCACCCACCCCACCCACCCCCACCCCACCACACCCCACACCCCCACCCCACCCCACCACCCCACCCCACCACCACCCCCCACCCACCCCACCCACCCACCCCACCACCACCACCCACCCACCACCCCACCCACCCCCACCCACCCCCCACCACCACCCCACCCCACCACCCCACCCCACCCACCCCACCCACCCCCACCCACACCCACCCCACCCCCACCACCCACCCCACCCACCCACCCACCCACCCACCCCACCCCAACCACACCCCACCCACCACACACCACCCCCACCCCACCACCACCCACCCCACCCACCCCCCACCCCCCACCCACCCACCCACACCCACCCCACCACCACCCACCCCACACCCCACCCACCCACCCCACCCACCCACACCCCCACCACCCCACACCACACCACCACCCCACACCACCACCCCACCACCCCACCCACCACACCACCCCACCCACACCACCACCAACCCCCACACCCCACCCCACCCACCACCCCCCCCC